>NC_073746.1:245812689-245837689 GCF_029784135.1 Toxorhynchites rutilus septentrionalis
TCACGATACGTCAATGATTCTACCATGCAATTCTCATGAAAACATTCACATACACCAGCAACGTAACGACCCGTCAGCATACGTTCAACGAAAACGACCGGCAGGGTTTATACAAAAGAATAATGACGGAGACGGACGGCTCGTTTGGTTTTTGTCTGGGCTTTGTGTCTCGGCTTTTGTTTTGATTTGATTGTAAAGTAATTTACATCTACATCGACATTAAGCTAATTGAACAGATCTGTGATGCAACACGTTTAATTAGACATTTTCACCTCTAGTTGGACATTTTTGTAAACATTGAGTTCGGGGCCCAAATTATGGCCCCACATTGAAAGTCGCCACCAGTCGCAAAGGTCCTATTACTGGTCAAAACCGACTCCAATGCGACACTGAGTGGCGCCTCAGCATATCGCTTTACAAGTAACTTACTGTACTTTTTATGCCAACATATCTCTTAGTTCCAAATTTCGGAGTGAAAATCATTCGCGACTAGTTGAAAGAATTATTCTATTTATTATTATTATTGCATAAGGGTCGGACTACGGGGTATAAGCATTTAAATAATTGAATTGAATAATTGAATTTTGAAAAATTCAATGAGAATCATTCATTGAATTTTTTAAAATTTAGAACTGATTCTAGGCATGCTGATTTGAAAGAGGGCATTGCAATTTAAAATTGTTGTAGGTGGCGACACCATGAATAAAATTAAATAAATCATTCGTTTAGCATTTGACGTGACGGTGCTGGTGGAAGCATTGACTGCATGTGTGAATTGGTGGAGACGTTGACGGAACGTAGACGTTCTTCTCCGTAACGTGCTATGTGAATCGCACATTATCCTGAAAATCAATCATTATCTTTGACGCTCCCTTAAGTTCATAAACGAAGCTCAATGCCGTCAACGCGAATTGAGCATTCTTTACGACTTTAGGGGAGCGTAAAGGATAATAATTGATTTTCAGGTGGAATTAACATATTTTTGATTCCATATGGCTTTCTAGCAAATGAGAAATATTAGTCTGACGGATTATTTCTCTCAGTATTGCGATTAATCGATTAATCGATTATTTGGGTCGATTAATCGTATCGAATAACGAACTGCTGAAAACTATTCGATTAGCTGATGAACGATTAATTTCAAAAATCGGGGATCACTAGGAGTGAATCCTCCTCGCTGCTAGATTCAGCCTTTTATGCAGGTTTAACTGGCTAATGAACCACAAGGGGTGGGACTTGCGATCTACTTACATTGGTGTAGATATATGCACAACGAACAAATGCAGTTACTATAAAGTGTGTGGATTCTAGAGAAAATAGGAATGAACTTGAAAATTGTGAATTTTAAGTTGCCTTGAAAAATGAGTGTTGAATATGATATTTGAAATATAATAGTCTATTTTTATTTCAATGTTATTGTTTATGTTATTTCTGTTGTATTACTACCTCGGCTGGCTAGGAGGAAGTCGAATAGAGAATTCCAATTTTCGATCACTTTTTGAACTACACCTAGGGTTTTTTTCACGCGGGGGATTCGTACCTCGTAAAAAAAATCGCGTAAAACCGCATTAATTGGAAAATCCGCGTGAAAACCCGCGTTAACTGGAAATTCCGCCTAAAAACTAGGTTACCTAAAATCCATGTAAGAATCGTGATAAGGTGTGGCATTAATTTCTGTCATAAGCACCAAGTTCCGCCACATGCACAAATTACTGTCATATGCATGAGAGAGAAATGTTGAAAAAAAATCTCGGTAAAACCGCGTAAAAACCCTGGATGTCCTTTTCCTCCTCCTCCTCCGTCGTGATGTGCCAGGATTAGAAAATATTGAACGATTTATTCTTTGTCGTATTCAGTTAGTATTTTAGTATTCTAGTATTCTAGTCTTCTAGTATTCTAGTATTCTAGGATTTTAGTATTTCAGCAATTCAGTATTTGAGTTTTTGAGTATTTGAGTATTTGAGTATTTGAGTAATTGAGTATTTGAGTATTTGAGTATTTGAGTATTTGAGTATTCGAGTATTTGAGTATTTGAGTATTTGAGTATTTGAGTATTTGAGTATTTGAGTATTTGAGTATTTGAGTATTTGAGTATTTGAGTATTTGAGTATTTGAGTATTAGAGTATTTGAGTATTTGAGTATTTGAGTATTTGAGTATTTGAGTATTTGAGTATTTGAGTATTTGAGTATTTTAGTATTTGAGTATTTGGGTATTTGAGTATTTGAGTATTTGAGTATTTGAGTATTTGAGTATTTGAGTATTTGAGTATTTGAGTATTTTAGTATTTGAGTATTTGAGTATTTGAGTATTTTAGTATTTGAGTATTTGAGTATTTGAGTATTTGAGTATTTGAGTATTTGAGTATTTGAGTATTTGAATATTTGAGTATTTGAGTATTTGAGTATTTGAGTATTTGAGTATTTGAGTATTTGAGTATTTTAGTATTTGAGTATTTGGGTATTTGAGTATTTGAGTATTTGAGTATTTGAGTATTTTAGTATTTGAGTATTTGAGTATTTGAATATTTGAATATTTGAGTATTTGAGTATTTGAGTATTTGAGTATTTGAGTATTTGAGTATTTTAGTATTTTAGTATTTTAGTATTTTAGTATTTTAGTATTTTAGTATTTTAGTATTTTAGTATTTTAGTATTTTAGTATTTTAGTTTTTTAGTATTTTAGTATTTTAGTATTTTAGTATTTTAGTACGAATGAAGAAAAAAAGATTCATCGAGTGATGACTGTAAAATTGCCCTAACGGAATTAAGTTCAAAGTTTGTTCCTATTTACACCCAATCAATGATTCAAAATACTATCACACAAAGTGGCAGATATCACTATCAGCTGTAGTTTCACATATTTAGCATCCGTCCAAATGTTCGATGTCACTGTCTCATTGTTTTATTCCAACTTTCACAAAATCACAGGTCTTGGTACCAAGAAGATATAACAGTCTATCGTTTAATCCTCATTCAGCTGTTATGTTTGTGCACGGTTGTTGGTAGCAAGTAATTATTAATGCAGTGGAGTCGCGTAGAACTAATTGTAAGCTGTTGTAGATAGCGCAAATATTGTGCAAAACATATGAGAACGTCATCGGGTACTACCATATAATTTATGTAAACTTCATCTCGTATAGGTTTAGTGGCACGTGTACCCTTCTTCCGTATTTCTTCTTCAGCGGCACTACGCTCCGTTGAGGAACGCTGTCTTCTCAACGTAGTGGCATCATTTGTTCAAATGTCAACAATCTAAAATCCACCCGTATTAATGTGAGTAGAACGAATATTCTTTGATGATAAATTCTCCGCGCGTTACTAGTATCAACCTAGCCGCTCTATCCCGATGGGCCGCTATTTTTCTGAATACATTGTGATCCCGTTTCGCTGTGTTTCAGAGTATTGTTGTGGTGCTCATTTGAGAAGGTAGCTTGATTTAGTTTTCTTGCTAGAATTTTCGAATACTTCACAAGTTCTTCTAACATTCCAGTACATCATGGCAAGATCATCGGCTTCGGCGGCGGAGAAGTTCGAGCAGAACCGTCTGCAAAATCTTAAAGTTAGCGGTTCCATCGGGCTAAACGTTCTGGACTACGACTACCGTTTCAGCGGACGGACGGTGTTGGCGGTGCTGGTGTCGATTACAGCGGTTTCCATGTCGAATTACGCTATATGGTTTTGGTTCTCTCAATCCAACATGCTGAAGGTGATGGAACTCATGGCCTATGTCACTATAATTTTTCAAGGTGTTCAAGAGGCCTGGAAGCGGATGCTGAAACCGGCTAGATTCAGGATACTGTTGGAGAAATCTAGAAAGCTTTTCGACCTACTGAACGAAAATGAAGAGAATGGTAAAGTGCTTTACGACTCATTGCACTATACGCTGATTCTTCAACGAGCCCTGGTTTATTGGTTCACCGTCATGTGTGGGTTTGTGATTTCAGTAACCATTCTCTTATCCTGTTTTGGAAAAGAAAAATTGTTGCTCATGCCTTTGATCTTACCCGGCATTCATGGAGACACCACCAGAGGATTCTTTACGCTAACGGTTATTCATTTGATACAGATGGCGGTTGGAAATCAAGGTTACGTCTCGTTCGATAGTTACTTTGCCTTCATGGTTATTCCAATCAGTGGCTATGTGAATGCAATTGAGAATGAGATAAACAAGCTGAACCAAATGCTGCACGCTTCAACACGCGACGAGGAAGCAATATCTGCTCAGTTTAATCGAATATGTTCACTGCATCGAATGCTGGATGAATTCGAGATTTCGATGGAGGAAGAATACTTCATAACGAATTTGATCAAGATTGGTTCAGCTCTCTTCGGGCTGGTAGGCTGCCTGCTGTTGGTCTTCGTAAGCGACTGTATCCAGATTTATCTTGCAATGGGAATGTTCTTCACCCAAGTAACGCAATACTGTCTGTTGGGTACGATTATAACGATGAAGGTAAGGACCAACATCAATAGAGGGAGGTAAATTTGATTTAAGTAGCTCAATTTCTTCCAAAGAATGAACACCTCATGAAGGCGCTCTACACTATCGAATGGTATTTGCTGCCTAATCGGGAAGCAAGGAATCTAGTCTTGATGTTGCAGAGAGCACAGAATGCGCCCTGCTCAACTATTGGAGGAATCGCGCCGTTGAATGTCGAAACCTATGTGCAGATCATGAAGACTATCTACAGTTACGTTATGGCTATGATAACCTTTATTTGAAGAGACCACATGGTTGGAAAACTTACGGAAATAACGAGCTTTACATTCGCACCCATTATAAAGCTTTTCAAGCATTATTCGTTGAGAATAAACGGATTTTTACACTTATTTACACGTTCAATGAAATCTCTTGATGGTGCCAAATGAACAAAGCGATCTTAGCAGAACAATTTTCGGATTCTTCGCACTGAGAGGTTGACAAGTCTTAGAGTGTATTAGGTTAAGTTCAACACTAGCCTATGTTTGTCTATGCTAACCAGTTTATTAGAGCTACAGCCGACTTTGAAGATTTGTAGGATGATTTTGCAAGTACTTAAGTAACACACTTCTCAATTATTTTGTGAGATACCATATATTCGGCACCAATGATAACGAGATACGATATGTCAAATTTTCATTGAAGTCTGACGCATGGTTTAGTTTGCCGATTTTTTGAAAACCACGGAAATGTTAGCAAAACGTCTCTGAGCGATAGTTGATTAAAACTATTTGAGATAAGTGAATAAAAAGATATCCGAAGTAGTGGTGAAAAAAATCGCATTCAAAGTATACTCGCAAGCAAATACCGACTTCATTAACATCCGCCACGTTTACGAGATTGTTCATTTGGCCAGTAGCGATATCCAGTATTATTTAACCAGCGATGTTATTTAAAATTATAATGCACAATGTAGTTCATTGATCCTTTATTGTCAGTCAAATCATTTCTAGATGATAAAATGAACAAACGAATGAAAACACACCGCCTCGTAAATCGACTACAACCATGACAAAATAGCGCCAATGACACTTTGAATTACACCCTCATCCACCATATTCACCATCTTCGGATCAGACTTCAAGAGACCGCATATACATTTCCCAGGAAAATTGGTTAGACTCTAATGAAGAACGACAGAATGGTATTTTGAAGCCCGGAAAAAAATAAATGAAACGAAATGTTAAAGAAGCCTTGGAATGAATAAAGCATTTTTGAAGCAGATTACTATAAACGGATAAAGTGAAATCTTCATCAACATAGCTGTTTCATGAGTCATTCTAGGAAATTATTGATCAATGTGTTGCAACTCTTATAAAAGGTAGAACATTTTATGCTTGGAAGCCGCTTGGTGTATCAAAACAGGAAAAGCGGTCGATAAGTTCAATAGGATGTGCGGAGCGGTCGGAATTTTTTTCTTATTGTTATCTTTCTTTTTTTTCGTTTGAAGACAATACCATTCTACCATTGAAGATATGAAGATAAGATCTTTGAAAGTACTGGACGCTTTTTAGAAAGTTCACAAATGCTTCGAAAATTGGAGAAGGTGTTTGCATGAATGTATGATTTGTTTGAGGAATAACTTTCAAGACTTCAAAAATCACATTGACAAATGAATAAACACTATTGGAAAAATTAGGACGTGACCCCAATGATTTATTTTATTATTGAAGCTAAAGAGAGAAAAAGAGGGTGGCATTTTCCAAACATTGAAGACATGAATATGAGATCGCTGAAGAAACTGTTGAACATGAAACTTTTTCCGATGATAAAGTAACGAATTGAAGGGCGACACATCTTCTAGGTTTGAAAGATATACAGGTATTTTCCATAGGAAAAATATCTACCAAAACAAAACTTGTTCTTTCGTTCAAACATCATAAATTCTTCTTCAGACTTGTATATTCATATTTTGCTTTTCGGAAATATGGTCCAGAAATAGAGTATCCTGAAAAATCGAAATGCTAATTTCGCCGAATATATTCAAATTTAAAAAAATAGCTTTTGACTCGCAGAACTGATTTTTTATCTGTTACCAAAAATAAAAAGCTAAATGCAATAAAATAAATGAATTTTTTAAGAAAAATACTGGACTGTACTTAAAATGTCTATTTTTAATCGAAACAATAAAAAATATGATTTTCAAGATGTCGATAGCCAAGAAATCCTAAATGTTCATATCATTTTCGGAAAGGTGAGACTTTTTTCATAAAATATCAAAACTTGAGGAATATTTGTTGCTTTTTAGATATACCATTTTTCTCAGATTGAATATATTTTTACAAAATAAAAGTATTCCAGTGAAGTTTCTATGCAAGATGGTGAACTGTGCTCAAATATCTACGTTCAGGAGACACCTTCAAAACATTGTTTTCGTGGTTTTTGAAACGTTTAAGACCAAAAAGACATGAGCTTTTGATATGATTTCAAGAAAGCTGAATATGTCAAACAAAACTAATAAAAAAAGGGAAATAATCCGTGTGAAATTTCGCTAGAACTTCTGCATTGTCGTGGGACTATGCATAACCGGAGTATATGGGGGTGAAATGAAAACCTGAGCCCAGAACATGCAGGAAATTTTTTTTCAACTGATTTCAAATGATTTCAAATGCTTATAACTCGAACATTTCTTGATAGATCGGAAAGATGATTGCATCGATTGATAGGAAATATTTCTACGCGTCTATCACAATTAACCAAATGTTATTTTTATGAAATAAACGATTGAATAATTGTAAAATGTCAAGCGTTATCTAAACGCCCTAACTGCCAAGTTTTGATTAGCTCGAATTACGGTTTCCCCAACACAGACTTCAAAATCAATGTGCCTAGGGGAATCCGCTTTGCAAATACATGCAAGTTGGGGGTATTGTTGTTCACACCCAAATGTGTTTCCCAGAGATGAATTTCGAAACAAATATGCCAGAGGGAATTCATTTTGCGAATATATGCAAACTGCGAGTACTCGCTTGCCTTTGTGCAGACCAGAATATGTTTCCCTAGCACGAACTTCTAAACTTAGGAGCCTGGGAAAATCGCCATATCAGATACTAGAGACGAATGAACTTTCGCGGTTCAAAAACTACGTAAACATGAGAGATGCAATAATTTCAGAGGAAAATGTAAAATTCAATGATCACATATTTTGGTAGTCCTAGACATCATATCAAACGTAAAAGGACGGTCAAAATTAATTTTAATTTAGTTGTAACGAAGAACGTAATCTATTACAATGCATGAATTGATCTTACATAGTAACTGTTTAAACTCTTTACTTACAAAGCAAATATGCTGAATTCAATTGAATTCGAAAATTGTTTCATTAAATCAATAATTTAATCAATAAAGGGTGTGTCACATCAAATTGCATCACGGAAAAAACGCTGTTGAAATTCGCCCAGTAGACCGATCCTTTTGAAAATTTTAGACAGTAAAATAAAAACTATTAAACAACTTTTGGCATTTTCTTTTTATTCATACTTCGAGCCCAAGCCCGTATGCTCGCACCTTCCTCTTTACCCCGTCCATATGGTTCTGTACAACGTCAGGTTGTAGTTTTTTTTGAACAGAAATCCATTTTCTCTTGAAGTCCGCCTCCGATTTGACAACTTTTGGGTTCTTCCGGAGGGCCTGCTTCATAATCGTCCAATATTTCTCTATTGGACGAAGCTCCGGCGCGTTGGGCGGGTTCATTTCCTTTGGCACGAAGGTGACCCCGTTGGCTTCGTACCACTCCAACACGTCCTTTGAATAGTGGCACGAAGCGAGATCCGGCCAGAAGATGGTCGGGCCCTCGTGCTGCTTCAATAGTGGTAGTAAGCGCTTCTGTAGGTACTCCTTAAGGTAAACCTGCCCGTTTACCGTGCCGGTCATCACGAAGGGGGCGCTCCGCTTTCCGCAAGAGCAGATCGCTTGCCACACCATGTACTTTTTGGCAAACTTGGATAGTTTCTGCTTGCGAATATCCTCCGGAACGCTGAATTTGTCCTCTGCGGAGAAGAACAACAGGCCCGGCAGCTGACGAAAGTCCGCTTTGACGTTTCGTCGTCCATTACCAGGCAATGCGGCTTCGTCAGCATTTCGGTGTACAGCTTCCGGGCTCGCGTCTTCCCCACCATGTTTTGCCTTTCGTCGCGGTTAGGAGCCTTCTGAACCTTGTATGTACGCAGGCCCTCCCGCTGCTTGGTCCGCTGGACGAATGAACTTGACAAATTCAGCTTATTGGCGACATCCCGGACCGAACTTCTCGGATCACGTCTAAACTGCTTAACTACGCGCTTGTGATCTTTTTCACTGACGGAGCATCCATTTTTGCCGTTCTTCACCTTCCGGTCGATGGTTAGGTTCTCGAAGTATCGTTTTAGTACTCTGCTGACCGTGGATTGGACGATTCCCAGCATCTTACCGATGTCCCGATGTGACAACTCCGGATTCTCGAAATGAGTGCGCAGGATTATTCACGACGCTCTTTTTCGTTCGACATTTTTCCAAATTTACGAGAAATTGACAGTGAAGCATGGCCAACGTGATCTATACACTCTTATCTGATTATAAGCGAAAGCTGAAGATATAATTCCTAAAAATTAAATTTCTACAGCGTTCTTTCCGTGATGCAATTTGATGTGACACATCCTTTACAATACAATTGCTTACTAAGACAATGGTAGTCCCACGTCAACCTTGCGGTTATATCGTAGATATAACCCACCCATTGTCTTTTACTAGGAAAATTATCAATACTTTTGTAAGCCTAATTAATCTTAGATTGTTGTTCAGTGTGTTCTGTTAGAAAGTTGGTGATTTGCTTATCTGTGTAGGAAATTTAGAAACCGATGCTCAAATAGGGTTTTATGAAATTTTCAGTGTTTCGATTTAACCCGCATTCCCATTCAATTCATCTAAAAACACTATAAATATTGTGAAAAAAAATCTCATCTTTGGCACCGACATCTAAAAAATCATAAACTTAAAAATTTTGTTCTAAAGGTTTAAAATTTTGCATTTGGACAGTTTAAAATTTTTCTAAGAAAATTCATTCAAATATCTTTCATCTAATGTAAAAAAAAATCAAAACCAATCGGGCGGATTGAAAGTTACAAATTTTTGAATACGAAAACAGGCAAAAGGTATTGGCTTTTTTAATATATCGATTATTCTATTCTATATAAAAGCCGATTTTTCAGACCACCCTAACTCTGAAAGGAGGACCCAAGCGTGAAATGAAAAAAATGAGCAGAATTTTCATACCACTCCAGACCTCTAACCTTATTCTGAATGTTGTATTCCGAAGACGAAATAAAGAGACGAAAATTCTCTAAAATGAATAAAAAAACGAGGTTGGAGCAAACTTAGAGCAAGGGCTATTCTTCTGCGCGTTTGTGCAAGCTATGCAATGTGCAATATTGTGTATATTCTGAAAATGAGTCAAAAGATTTAGCACGTCCGATCCGCATCCGGTAGCAGAGGAGTAATTGTTCCTTGCAGCTATGTTTGATGCTCGTTATTGACGGCTTTTGTAAATTTTATTTATAGTTAGACTTGGAAATCGAATCAAATGCACATTAGAGAAATTCCGATTCTATTGATATACAAATCATCATCTGATCGCAGCAAAAAAGTTTGTTATGTTCAAACTATTTAATAAGAACGCGAAATGATTTCTGATTTGAACCCCTAATTAGAGACGTAGTTCTACGAAAAAAATAGGAAGTGAAGTGTTCCAGAGATGGAAACAGCACTACGATGAAAACCTAAACAGCGCGCAGATAGAAGACCAAGATGGCATAGAAGAGTAAGGTGTAGCGAACAACGACGACGTATCAACCCCGACGATGGTGAAGTTAAGAAGGCCATTGATCGGGTAAAAAATCACAAAGCAGTTGGATGTAAGGATGTCCTAGCAGCGGAGCTCTTCAAGGGAGGTCCGATGAAACCTTCAGAGTATCTGCACCGGTTGACAGTCAGGATCTGGAACATGGAACAACTATCGGAGGAGTGAAAAGAGGGTATAACCTGTCCCATCTAAAAAAAAAGGTGAGAACCTAGATTGTGAGAACCACCGTGCAATCAAGGTCCTGAATGTTGCCTATAAAATTCCAACCCAGATCCTCTTTCGCCGTCTGTCGCTAATAGTTGGTAGTAATCAGGCCAGATTCATTCCCGGTTGCTCGACGACGGACCAGATCCTTAGACTGCGACAGATCCTCGAAAAGTGCCTAGAGTATCAAGTCCATACGCATCTTACTTCGCCGATGACAAGGACATTATTGGAAGACCACATGTGACGGCTGTGGACTTGTATACCCGATCGAAACACGATTATTTTCATTTGACGGGGAAGAATGAAATGTGATAGTCGAGTCGTAGAGTGAGATAGCAACTAAACGCCCGACTGACTCTTGAGTCATGTTGACGGTGAAACTGCGTGAAGGAGCCAAAAATCATTCCCGATTGAATACGAAGGGGAATCTCTTCAAAGTCCGTTGACTATCCTCAGTTGAATATGATTATGCCGAGCCCTGTGTAGGCTAGAGATTTCCCTAATTTGTTGGTACATGTATGTTAATTAAGTATAGAATCTCAAACAGTATCTTAGCAACCACGGGAGCCAACTATGGAGTTTTCATGACCTAGCCAAATGGTTACTGGAGAATATTATTGCAGAGTTTTAAAGCGTTCGATGGACATAATCTATCGAATTTGGCCCGAATAGCGCAATCCAGAATGTTGTGTTTCCCTACAAGACAAAGTAAAGAAGCCATGATCGTACGTTTTTGAGTCGAAATCGTGTCTTTGTTCTAAATCACTCGCCGTGTTCACTTGATTTGGTACTCTTCGACAAAAATTAAGAAGAAACTAAAAGAGTAATTTTTACGACGTTGAAAACAGTGCGACTGGAAAACTGATTAGATGAAATTGTTTTGCAGTCCGTGACTAAGTAAATTGGAAACAGTCAATCAATAAAAATCAATTTATTAATTTTGAAAGTCTGAAAAATAAAAATCTCAATATATCCAAACTAATTAGGGAGAGAATTACAATATCCAAGGAGACAGAAGAAATAGACCTGAAGTGAGTCTCGAAAAAAAACAACGATTTCCTAGTTTCCTAAATAAGTTCAAATCATCGATTGTTAATCGAAAAGATTGGCCTAGGCGGATAGAACGCAAAGTTTGTTTCAACGTATCAATTTATCAAAAAACTATCACACACAGTCGTTGTCATATAAACATAGCCCTAAGGCCAGATTGTTATGTATATTCAGTGATGAATGTCACTATCAGCTGTAGTCTCACGGACTCAGTATCAGTCCAAATGTTCGTTCTCACTATTTAAATGTTTTATTTCAACATCCACAAAATCACAGGTCTTGGTACCTAGAAGGTATAACAGTCTTGCGTTCAATCCTCATTCAGCTGTTATGTTTGTACATGGTTGTTGCAAAAAGTAATAATTAATGCTGTGGAGTCGCGTGGAATTAATTGTAAGCTGCTGAAGATAGCGCAAGAGTTGTGCAAAACATATGAACGTCATCGAGCACTAACATATAATTTATGTCAACATTGTCTCGTATAAATCTAATGGCACGTGTGCCCTTCTTTCTGTATATCTTCTCCAATTGGCACTACAGTCCATTGAAGAATACTGCCTTCTCAACGTCGTGGGGTCATTCTTATTTGTACGTGGTCCAAATGTAAAAAATCTAAAAAAATAGTTATTCTATAATAACACAAAGATGGTCAATTGAGGGCCCTGAGTTTGAACTCACGTTTGATCGCTTAGTAAGCGAACGCGTAACCAAGTGGCTACGAAGACCCCCTCTAGTCTTGATGTTGCAGCGAGCGCAGAATGTTCCCTGCTCAACGATTCGTGGAATCGCGCCGTTGAATGTCGAAACCTATGTGCAGATCATGAAGACAGTGTATAGCTACGTTATGGCTATGATAACTTTTATTTGAAGAGACAACATGGTTGAAAAATTCACGGAAATAACCAGTTTGAAATCTGCACCCATAATGAAGCTTGTAAAGCATATATAGCATTATTCGTTGAAAACAAACGGATTTTCAGACGCGCATATTCACACGTTCAATGAAATCTCTTAATGGTACACAATGATCAAAAAGCAATCTGAGCAGAATTTTCTTGTAATTCTTCGCACTGAGAAGTTGATAAGTTTTACAGTATATTAGGTTAAACTCTACACTAGCCTATGTTTGCCTATGCAAACCCGTTTATAGGAGCCGACTTTGAAGGTTTGTAGAATGTTTTGTAAGTATGTAAGTAACACACCACTCGAGGAATTCGTGCACCATTGCTAATAAGGAAAAGTAATAACCTTCAAACTACACATTTCATTCTTGCATCGATATTTAACGTTTGGTCCAGTGGTTTGTCGATTCTCTGAATAAAAAAAAAGTTAACGAATTTTTTTTTTGATCGATAGCAAGTTGAAACAGAGATAACTAAATGTTCACAATACGAGTACACTCGCTAGTAAATATTCAATTTATTGACATCCGCTATGCACACGATTTTTTTTTGTCATTTGATAATATAGAGACTAAATACGTGAAATCAACCAGATTCAACCAAGCAAATCTGTGATCAAAGCAGTATGTACACTAAATACAAGTTCGAAGGGATATGAAAAAAAAACATTGGACGTTCGATAAATCTTCTGCCACATATGTCGAAAGTCTACGATATATGAACAACGCACGTCAATACTAATTCATTACATTTATTTACAACGAAGACCACATGGGGGTGACACTTACGTGTTGTTAAATTTTCTTGAAATTATTGAGAATTTCTAAACACAATTTTCAATAGAAAATAATATTCACTACACCCAGTTTTTTTTACGCGGGGGATACGTACCTCGTAAAAAAAACCGCGTTAATTAGAAAATCCGCTTAAAAAAACCGCGTTAATTGGAACATCCGCGTAAAAAAAACCATGTCACCTAATGATAGATATCAAATGGGACTATCCTTACGTAGAACGGAAGTAAAAAGTTGAGTGTTACTCGCTTCCGAAAACCCTTAGTTTTTTCCTGCATTTTCGTTGGTTACTGGTAGCTATAGTTCGGTTTTCCTCACGAATGAGGACATCTGCTGTTGCTTGAAGATTCCCTTGTGATTTGTACACTCTACTGCCGAAGCACGTGCAATACCACAGTTGGACCGTCCAGAGCTAAGTAGACAGGGAAATCCATTCACGGATCGCTGTCCGTAAAAACTCCGCCTCGTTGTACAGCCCGCTGAGCTACCCGTTACCTAACACCTAAAATCCACGTAAGAATCGTGATAAGGTGCGGCACTAATTTCCTTCATAAGCGCTAAGCTCCGTTCCAAGCACTAATTACCGTAATATGCTCTGAGGGAACATAAGAGAAAAATGTGAGCTGAGGGGGAGATGTGATATTGCACTGGTCTTTTTTTACGCATAACCGCGTAAAAAAACCGCCTTAATTGGAAAATCCGCGTAAAAAAAAACTCGGAAAAAAACCGCGCAAAAAAAACCGCGTAAAAAAACCTGGGTGTACTTTGACCCATTGTCACCCTCTATAAGGGGTGAGATTGGGTCAACTTTCATTCCTTAAACACTTACGAGTGTTCATCATTAGAGAACATTTCTACGTAATCAGAATTGTGTTTTACTCTAATTTACGATAGTTATTCAACTAAAAGTTCGAAATCTACCATTTTTGACCCATTTTCACCCCCATCGACGGTATGTGATCCGTTTTATCTACAAAATAAGAAAGAATTCTGAATTCAATCGAATTCGAAAAGTGTTTCGTGAAATCACTTATTGAATTATTATTAGAAAAAATATTAGGAAAGAAATGTGAATGTTTAGAATTATTGGAATTAAAAAAAAAACGATTTTGGACGGGATAAGATTCGCCCAATCTGATGGTAGTAAAATTAATCAATTGCATCGATTACCCGTCTGCTGTTTGTCGGATGGGAGACGACAGCTAAATAAAATCGACACGAGAGTGAGTCAGCCACACACTTCGGTCAGTGCAATAGAGAATTAAAAATCCCAAGACGAGTGTCATAAGATCTCAGTTCATCGTCTCTTGTACATTTTACGAACAAGATCTAATCATCCGCTCTATGAAATGAGATTACTAGTTTGTGGCTTGCACTCACGACAAGCCTTGAGTAGTACAAGTAATGCTTGGAGAGTGCTTGCAGTGGGGATTCCTCTTCCATATTGCTTTTTTGAGATCTTGGTAGCCCACCGTTCCAAGTATTTTCTCTGTGTACATATGAAGAATAAAAGAGCATCACCTGCTGGGGGTGATTTGAAAACATCCGACTAGAGGGATATACTTATTCATTGATCGTTAGATGTGATTTTTTACCATCCCTGGTTCTGAGCGTTGATACCTCTTTTTCCTTTTTCCTTAGTGTTTTCATTCGAAAGTTAGAAGATGTACGAGTGATGTATGTTACTTAATAGCCTTAAATATGGTTTCATTAGCTCAAAAACGACCATTGTAATCACAAAAATCTACAAATACTAGTACCTTCTTGACAATCCATCTCATTCGTGATTGGTTACCGGTTGATGCATATCGTCGGTTGGCAACAAAAACACTATAAAAATTGTGTTCGCCCTGACCAACCTCACGATTCGTTGCGTGGACACCGACTGGACAACATCGTTGCTGGACGAGCTGGACGGCGAGGGATCGAGTGCCTTTCTCAAGGCAAGAGGGCGGAGGGGTAATGCTGGAGTAGAGTAAAGTTTTCCAAGGGCCTTTCTCAAGGCTAGAGACGAATGAACTGGAAAAGTTTAAAGTCTCTATAATACAATACCTTACCTTACCTTACCAACCTCAGTTTCTATTTTGCTACCGTGTTGAACACATAGTGCATAGTGCATGAATCCTTTGTTTTAGAACCCCCATGAGTCCATTTGACGCACTTACAAGAAAATGACAAAAAGCTATTTTTCTCAAAATTTTGACCTGGTTCTCCAATTATTAGACATAAAACATATTATTTCGGTTTTCGCTGTAGTAGAACGGAACGATATATGCAGTTCAAACTTGTATGCAGGCTTCGAAAATGGTGTGCGAGAGCTTGGATATGCAATCGACTTTCCTTTCCTTTGTTCCTTGCTTTCTTGGTGCAGCAAAATTGAGTATTGTTATTCGGTCAAGTATTTTAAACATTGAACCATGTTAGGTAATATATTCGTGAAAGGTTACTTGCATGACACATCCTGTATCATTCAATATTAATAGATATCCAAACACTGATTGGACTATTTTTTTTTGTTTTCGAAAAAATTATAAAAAATAAAAAAATTAAAAATGCACGTTTTTTAATGTAACAGTATCGGTACCATTAACACAATTTATTATTTCAGCGGTCTGGCTTGCTTTTTTGGTTTTATAGAAGAAAAAGTCTAAAATGTACCGAATTTTCTCTATATTGTCTTCCATTGCTGTAACTCACAACTGAATGGAACAAAAAAAAACAGCAAAAGATTTTTTTGTAGTGTGAAATGTCACCTTTACAACGAGCTTGAAATTATATGATCGATATTACGTGAGATTTGGATCACTAAAGCCAGTTAGAAGAAGAGAATACCAACTTCTATGAATACATTTTTCATTACAATTTTCGCACCCATGAATAAAAGCATACCAGCATAGCAAAACTAGATCATCGACACTGATTGCATTATTAGTTGGCGCGCGTTATTGAATGATTGACCGGTTAATAATCATTCGGATTGCGGATATTGCTGAAAACACTAAATCAACGCATAAAAACGCGACCTGACGTAATCATCCATTTTGTCATAAAAATTACCAACCGGAATGCACTCCGCGTGAGATGCGAGGGAGGGGGTGAATAGAGAGATCAGAATCCGGGGATTTAAAAATTGGGCTTCGTCGCATAGGTACGGAAAACCTACACGTATATATTCTATTTACACGGTGCTGCCATCGATCGGTGGGGACGAGGATGATTATGTTGTGTACATAAATTAAATTCACACACCCACGCGCAGAGCAGGGACCCCCACACCGGTAAAATTGCATCCACATTCGGTGTCTCTCGGTGTCCCCAATGATAATGACAATAGCGCGATGGCTAGGAAAAAGGGGAAAAAAAGATGGATTAGCTGGTGGCGCTTGACGGTTCCTTTGCCTAGGTACAAAGCCAGGGGTATGAAAGCTAAATAAATAAAAGTGTATTGCACAAACGCATTATCTGTCACTTTCGGACCCAGCAATGATTGAGGGGAATATGTGGAGAGCGCGGGTATGTTCGTATATAACTACCACCACATTGTAGGTGGGTTTCATAGAGATAATGCGATATATTGTGCGGAGCGCAAGGCTTAATAGCATGATACCGTGGTGGAAATTGGTGAAAAAAAAATATTTTCAATCATTTTTCCCATTCGGTCGTGTGTCGGCCGAGCATCACATTATTTTAATTACACAAAAATAATTATATGTGAGCTCTTGCGGAGGGGAGCGTTAATTAATTATTCTGATGGAAAATAATAAATAATAACATTATTTAAAACGCACTGAAAAATATCGAGCTCTGTCGGCGATTGTAGGCTTCGAGCCCAATAACGGTTGTTCGGCTGGTGTAGGCGTGTACCAATCACGTTGACAACTATAGCAGAAGCATGGCAAAAAAATGGTAATCGGTAATGAATGTTTTAGTTGTTAAAGTTTTATAACTCTATTGGTTTTTCGAAATCCAAAAACAAAATAATAAAACTACCAAGGAAGCTCACAGAATCCTCAAGTATTCAATTGCATCTGATGAATTCCGCAAAATGATCATCTAAGCCAGGGATTCTCAAAGTGGTCGATACCCAGGCTCAGGGATCAACAAGATACTGTATAAGTTGTGTTACGTGAACCAACTCGTTATAAGAATGATTAGTATTTTAGTGTAAAGTATTATTGTGGGAACATCTATTAATAATTATGAGTTACACTTGATATTTTATGTCTATTTATTGATGAGAAAATGATGTCAAGTTTACTCATTTGACCAACCACAAAGTTCTTGGGGTCGATGGTGTTACTTCATTCTGGAAAAGGAGTATCTTGCCCAAAATAGTTTGAGAGTTCCTGATCTAAGCATTGTTACCATTGATAGTATTCAAAAGCTGCAAGACAGCCCTCCTGTTACCATACGGGCACGTTCATTGCTTCGTTCCAGTTATGGCTCATGGCTCGTAAATAAAAAAGTTTATGCGATCAAACTGGTTTTCGCGTTTTTGACCTCGTTGGGCTAATGACGATTGTGGTTCTAGTTGGTTGATGTTCAATTTTACCCGCAGAACTGCTAATCGGAACCAGACGATTAGGTGGCGAACAAGCTTGTATGCCAAACTATGATGGTGGTGGTGTAAAACATCCAGCTGATGTTTCCCACTACATGCGTGTTTCACACCCCCTTCGGCGACAACGCTCAGATTATGCCATTCGACGTTCCGACATTTGGCTGCTGGCGAGACATACCTGCGAGTGTGTTTTAATTAGATGAAGTGATCAAAACTATGGCACATGTTACGAGCTGCTGTTCAGGATTGTTCAATTTGCAATTCGATGGAATGATTGGACATCGTTGGAGTGCATACAGTGATAAGCTTTCTCTACTCTACGAACACGTGTTGCAGTGCAAGAACTCACCTGGAATAAAAGAAGAAAAAAAAATAAATATTAGCTTACACACAACCTGGTATTATTTTCAAATTGAAGATAGCGGCCGGGAAAATGTGTGCAACGAGAAGCCACTTGTAGTCTCGTGGCAAAAAAAAACAGAGTAGAAGGTATATCACCCATCAGAGCAGGCAGACAGGGGGACGACGGACTACCAGCAGTAAGTGTAAACTGGGCTGCCGCCGCCTCTGTGGATGGTTTGGGGTCGCACCTTTTGCGCTTACAATTTCTCGCTATTCGTTATTCATCTTGTTTTGCGTTCTCCCGGGTCCGGCCCACCCTCCTCCAAGGCGAGCCCCAAACTCTTCTCATCTTCTTCAAATTGTTCAGTGTGAATATAGAGCAGAGTAAGGCAAGCAGCAAGGAGGAAGCTTTGGTCGAGTGTTTCAAGGAAGGGTCGGTCTGCATTACGGGATGTATGTGTATTATTTTTGGGGTAAATACCGAAAGTTGTTTGACTGCCTCCAGCCGTAATCCTGTTCGCGTTGCCGAAGGTCAGTTCGGGCGCTTGTTGTCAAAAACGCCGTTGATGGTGGCGGTGGCGAGAGTATGCGAAGGATGAGGATACCCGACGGCACTGAATGGTAATTGTGTGCATTGATTTCAATACTCGGTACAAATGATTTCAATCGATCTCTTGTTTTGGAATTAGTGTCAAATATTGGATATGAATTGTACACCCTGTTTCTAGTATCGAAATTATTTTACATCCTCTCAAATATGTACCAGGAATTTGTTGTTTGATATCTTCCCGCTGGATATTTTCCGTTTTTAACTACCGTCAGTGGTGGTAATGTCAATTTCGAGCGCGATCTGTCATTTAGCTTGTTTACATCATCATTAAGAACAAGTTAACTTTTTTTTGCTCGGCGATTTTTGATTTTGATAATTCTAATTATATTGTGTGGAAATTTGTGTTGTAGACGAAATTCCTTGTGCCGGAACGTTGAATTATGTCGGAAACATGGGTGTAAGACTGGTATAAGGCATTCAAAGACAGCCGAAAAGATGAAGTGATGGACGATTTGCCACATCAAGGACGACCTCCCATCTCCTCAACTAATGAAAACATCAACAAACTAAAAGTAATGACGCTCGGAGATCGTCATTTTAGTTTGATAGAGCCCGTTGATTAAATATCTCTCACGAAATCGTATATTTGAGTTAATGTTCTGGACACGAGAAAAGTCGCAGCACGACTAGTGCCGGAAGAGTTCTATTTTCATAAAAAAAAATCATCGCAATCAGGTGGCTGAAGACATGCTTGAACAATCAAACTCTGAACCCACGTTCATTCAACGCATAATTACTGGCGACGAGACATAATGGTTGTGTCTTGAAAAAGACACAAGACACAATCATCAGCATGGACCGCTGCAAACGAGTCAAAACCGAAAAAAAAAACGAATTTGATGTTTTTTTTTTTTTTTTTTTTATATCTGTATTATAGTGACTTTCAACACTTTTGGCTGGT
This sequence comes from Toxorhynchites rutilus septentrionalis, assembly GCF_029784135.1. Lineage (NCBI taxonomy): Eukaryota > Metazoa > Arthropoda > Insecta > Diptera > Culicidae > Toxorhynchites > Toxorhynchites rutilus. The sequence goes on from NC_073746.1 coordinate 245,832,371, forward strand.
TCGTCACTTTTTACTTCCAATTTTGGAAGAATGTTGGGAGTGAGAATTGAACTCGTGATCTTCAGCGTGAGAGGTATGGATGTTACCACTACGCCAGATCGGCTCCACTGACGAATTTGATGTGTGAACTGAAGGTATTTCCTGAATAAACCTATAGAAAGTGTTTCGGTAACTCGTTGAAGAAGAAAGTGTTTCTTCAAAAGAAGCTATTTCAAATGCGTCAAGTCAAAAATAGTTGCTGTGTATAGGGTTTTCTTTAAAAATACAAATTCCCACAAATTTTGACAAAATATATGCAAAATTGATGTTTAATTATGAATTCGTTATTTTTCAGAATCTTCTCAAACACAGTTGCTTGTTACCTAACTAGGTTGGACATTGACATCAATTTACATTACAATTCTATGCTTGATCGACTACACACTTTTAGAAATGACAGCACTAACTTTCGATTTTATCAAAAAAGATAAAGATGAAGCCATTATGAAACTATCTTATTAAAAATTTATATGGTTCTAAACAGAGTCCCCCCATTGCGTTTATTTGTAAAAAATAAATTCGTACTATTTGATTTCATTAAAATTTATGTTAATAATGAGAATGGGGTTATCGTAGCCACATTGGTTGCGCGTGCTTGAGGACCCTCAATTGACCATCTTTGTGTGGTTCTAGAATAACTACGTCCACGCAAAAATCATCAGCAATGGAGATCGATTCACGATCGGAGACCTGGCCTCTCTCCATCCATATATGCTCAGCTTGAAACCGCTCTGCTCTGCAAGGAAGATCGGACTGTTGTGCTATTAATAACACAACAACGGTCATATCAACTGTCTCCGCTGTACGGTCTAACTGAACAATGGAAGAACAGAAGGAATACTGTTACGCCTAAATGGCTACTGTGTAATTTACAATTTATATAGAATGAATGTTACAACATGTACACGATCAAACCCGGCTCTGTTAAAGCTAAAATGCTAATGAGCTCAAATAAATAAACAAATTAGATGAAAAAAATAACGAGAAGAAGCTCTAGCTCGGTTTTATTGTAAAATATATTAGGTTATCTCAACAATTTCAACAAGCGGCGGTGGAAGGTATTCAAGTGTAACCAGAGAAGGCAACATAAAAACTCCTCTAAATGAACCAAATCGACAATATGTTTCGAGACTTTTCGTATCTGAAATATTCTTGCTGCGCTTTTCATTTAGTCCGCATCAAGGGTTTTTGCATAATACCAGTGTCGGTCCCCGCTTCAAAAGATATTTATTGTATAGGGGAAGGGTGGTAAAGACGAACACATCAAGTAAACGTTGATTTGTTTCGTGAATTTCACAAAAAATATATAGCTGATTGATAGATTAGGTCCCTTTTTATAATAAAATTTGTCAGAAATTTTGCAAAATTAATGTGTCCGGCATCTTTGAAAGGATAAGATTGAGTAGGGAAAGACAGACACTTAGCGGGAAAGATGATCGAACAAAAAATCCAAAAAATTCCTGATTCGTCCATGATATCTGGTTGCACTTGCAAACGTAAGTTCTGGAGTAAAACTGAGAAAACTTCACCGCTGATGCGATAAACTGGAAGCGAAGTGATGGTGAAACAGTCACCTAACGAAAAATACCCCAACAAATTACCCGATAACAACCTTATTTTCTGCAGACGAAAATTTACATCGAGTTATTCTTTATAGATATTTTTCTTTGTTTTTATTTACAAACAGAAAGCCAGCTAGGTGTACACAGCAAGTGTCAAAGGTATTGATTGATACACTGTATTGAAAGTTTGTCCAGCATTCAAATAAAAAATAAAAATGTAATTTATCAATCATACATAGGTGAGCGTCTTTCCCACCCTGTCCGTCTTTCTCGACTTTCCTCTGCAGGGAAACTTCGATATAATGTACATTATGTCTTAAAAATTGTACGTTGTATTGAATTGTACGTTATAACGAATCAAAATAAAGAATCTAGAAACATAACTCATATTACTTTATTGTGATGTTGTTTGGGTAGAGTTAGTAAATAATGATGAAAACATCCAACTAGAAGATGAAGCCAATCTTTCTCATGGTGTTTTCCCTCATACTGTTGACTGTGGGTGAATAGATAAAATGACCGCTTGCTTGTTAAACAAACTTTTTCCCTGTAACAGTGCCCTTCTTCCAATGTGTGGGAAACTTGTTGGTAGCTGTATCGACTATTCATAAAATCTTCGTTCAGAATATTTTTTTTTTTGAAAAATCGATTTAAATTTTTGAAATCTTTTTTATTCAGTGTAATATAATTAAAAATGTAATATAATTATATTTTTAGCATTTTTTTTATGAAAGCTTAAATTATTTCCTTTATTTCATTCTCTGATTAAAATTTCGTAGGTCTTAAACTTTTTACGATATTTTTTTTCAAAAAAAGTTAAAAAAGATTAGCGTTTCAAAAAATCTAGCTTAAAAACTATAAGAACTACAGAATATTGGTCAGACAATGAAATACAGTAAATAATTCGAGCTGTCATTGAAAAATAGCAAACGAATTAAAAAAACAATAACATTAAAAATAAGCGATAAGGAACAAAACTACCACTTTTAACAAAAATCTGAGTGCCACTAGCATGGAATGGCTCATGACTTCTACGTTGATTGCACTGTCTGGAGAACTGAAACTGAAATACTGATCTTCTTGAATATTGAAGTAATTCAGAATCTCTTACCAAAATTACATTTCCATCGCAAAACGAAACATCTCATAGGACGCAGAACAGGGCGAAGGCGAAAACAATAGCATCGAAACAAATCTTTTCTGCCAAGGAAAACAATTCTCAACGCTGAAACAGTAATTGAAATCACGAAAATTGAATGATCGACTGAAAAAAATCACAAATAAGTCATTAACGATTTATCAGTCATCCAGTCAGAAATCATTATTAAGAATGCTCCGAAATTTGTAAAACGGCAGCGGCCGTTTGCGTTGTTTTGTAGGCACAACTGAAGCTGGTTGATTCATGATTCATTCATGTCCTCGCGAAAACAATACACGCACTCAGAACAATACATGTAACGCACTCAATATGCATCGCGACATTCTACCCACAGTACGACTCCAGGCGATTATATATTTGTTCCCCCATGCATAAAATCTACAATTCGGACAATCTGCATGTCTGTATGTCTCATTCAATATTTCTCTTCTGCTTTGATTCTACTCTACACTATGCTTGCTTCTTGCATATTGAGACGATGCTTTCTGTGGCAAAAATATCGTTCAACACAATGGCAAAATAGAAACTGAGGTTGGTCAGGGCGAGCACAATATTCAGAGAACTTTAACTGGCAGCCAACGGCATGCTTCGACAAATCTTGACATACACCTCTAGTCTTGAAAAAGACCAGCTTGGAAAAGTAAACTAAACACTCGGCCTTGAGAAAGGTCATTACAAAGCCTCCCATCGCCCTTTGGTCGGTAGCTAGATGACTGATGAATTGTGAATACTGTAATTTCGCGAATGGCTTGTTCACACTCAATTAATTGAATACGGCGGAGCTTATATTGCAATGTTTTCTCTATCCACATTGTCCGTAGAACGAATGCTGCATTTGCATTTTGAACGACCGATTTACGCTCACCCAATTAGCAGTGATATTTAAATATTCTACCTCAGCCACGGAGACACGATAGGAAAATGTGTATTCTTCCAATTTTTGTTAATTTTAATCGTTTATGGGCTAGGGAACCGTAATGTATTACGTTCCGGATAAAAATTAGAGAATTTCCGATTCGATTGGAATGTAAACTATCAAAATCCATTCTAAAAATAATTATTAGCGTTAAAACTATTTCATAAAAAACGTGACCTGTTTTCTGATCAGATACAATTACTGAAAGACGTCATGAAAACATAAGAAATAATCTAGGGAACATGAGATGAGAATGTCAAATAATAGGTAATGATTTCATTTTCATATTTTTTTTTTTTCACTAATGTCAATGGGGCTAATGATCGGATTAAATATATTTCATAGATATTCAATCTACTATTATTAATTAAATAGACAATGATGTCAACTAATGTGTAAATGTGTAATGTGTTAAATTCCATTATTCTTATCTCATGTTTCCTAGATTATTTCTTATGTTTTCATGATTGTTACACAAACAAAATGGTAACAACCAAAAGGGTCCGGTGGGCCGCAAGTTGGGTATGGCTAGTCTAGAGGTACGTTTTCGACCTATGGACCGTGCGTTACCCAACCAGATCTTCCGCTATCATGCTATCGATCCAACACATAGTGGTGCTATTTTATTCGATGGAATCACTGCGTCGATTTTCATGTTTTCTGGTGGAGAGTGCTTCTGTATTATTGCATCACACGCACACATTAACGCACGAATAAAAGAGTTTTTAAGAGTGTTAAAATGTTTGTATGTTTGCGCAGACTACTCATTCTCTCAGACTGAATGTCAGCTTGGAATTATACTAGAGATGAAACGGATATCCGGTAACTATTCGGTATCCAGCCTATCCGGTAAATACTTGCTATACGGCCGGATACCGAATAGTGACCAATCCTTGACAGAACAAAAGTGTTCAATATTCCTTGTAGAAAACTTGATACTCTATTAAGGGATATTCATTCTATACGGAAAATTTAATCATGGTTCATTATTCTTATGTAAAGATATGTTTATTACTGCCTAAAATGTAATCTCTTTTTTAGCTCCATGCACGCATGCAGTTTCTCCCTGTTTCGTATTCACAATTCCGGTATCCGACCAGTCTCCTATCCGTTTCATCACTAGATTATACCCAAAAACGTGAAACATTTTATATTGCTATGGTATGTATACTATAACAAGCTCGCCTCTCCCTTGAGTAAATGCTTCATCTTAAAATAGTGTTGAATGGCGCGGCTTATGTCTTATTTTAGAATTACTCACTACATGAAATTTGTTGCTGTTCATAATGATGAAAAAGATTCTATTAAGAAATTCCGATTTTATCTCTTGCTTCTGATGAAGCGTGATGGGTGCGATATAATTTCCCGTTCGAATGACTACAAACATGAAAGAAAATTAGATGTTCCGCATCTACCGTTCATGAATATCAACATTTAATTTTGCAATCACCCATCGTATAAGCTTACACAAAATTTGTCTCACCAATTTGATTGATGCTTGAATAATGAAGCTCTGCCTATATGATATTCCTCCACGAATGCAAATACACCTGTTTCCTCGTTCCCTCTTCGCAGATCGATCGAACTCACGCCCAGGTAGGCAATTAAAGTGAACATTATTTATAGCGTAAAATAATCCCCCC